>NC_066383.1:5207143-5212143 GCF_013377495.2 Cygnus atratus
AGCGTGGCCAGGCGCTCCATTACCGGGCTGCAGGTCCCGGTGCCACCCGTGCTGCGGGCAGGCAGCGCCCGCGCGGCTCGCTGGGCAGAGAGGCGGCGAGGGGCTGCCCTCTCGGGGAGGGAGCTGGGCGTCCTGCTTCTGGGCTGGGGACGGAGCCGGGGGGGTCCCAGGGTGGTCTCGGGGATGCGGCGGTGCCAGCGTGACGTGCCCGCCCCCAGGTGCAGCCAGCGGTCTGCAGGTCTCCATGCCGGAGGTGGTCGAAGCGGAGAGCGAGTCCACGGCCAGGATCGAGTGCAGCTTCTCCATCCCTGGGAACGGCTCCTACACCTACGTCGACTGGTTCTACGTGAGTGCCGGCACGCTGCCGAGGGTCGGGGCGGTGGCGGCCGTCCCCGGGGCTCTCCGTCAGCCCGCCCTCGTCCCCTGGCCCCGCAGGTGGACCGCAGCAGCCGGGTGAAGCTGTTGCGCATCGCGGGCGGCGAGGTGCTGGAGGAGGAGACGAGCTACAAGGGGCGGCTGTCGGTGGGCGAGGACAAGGCCCTGTCCATCAGCAAGGTGACGCTGCAGGACGCCAGGACCTTCGTGTGCCAGGTCGGGGCGGGCAGCCAGGGCGTGGGCGAGAACCGCACTGAGCTCCACGTCTACAGTGAGTGGGGGGCAGCGTGGCCGTGCCTCCGCCGCGCGGGGACGGGGCGCATCCCGTCCCCGCCGCTCCTGACACATTGCGGGGGGGGGGGCTTCTTCCAGAGGTCCCCGAGACCCCTGAGATCGAGGCCAGCTCGGCCGGCATCCCCGTGCACAGCAGCACCACCCCGCAGGTGAGGAGGGGCCCCCCCGAGGGTCCCCGGCCGGGCCGGGCTCCCCTCTCCCCGCTCCCCACGGGGGCCCCCCGGGGGCCGTGCCGTGCCCAAGGCGCTCTGTGCCGCCGCAGATCGCCCAGTGTGTGAGCGAGAACAGCTTCCCACCGGCCAACATCACCTGGTACAAGAACGGGGAGCAGCTGCAGCCCGAGGAGAACAGTGAGTCGGGGCTGGGGACGGGGACGGGGACGGGGACGTCGTCCTCCCCGTCAGGGAGGGACCGGGGTGCCCGGGGCCGCCCGAAGGCGCCCTCCCCGCGTGCCGCAGCATCCCCGCGGGCTGGGAACAGCGGCCGCGTCCCCTGCAGAGGTGAAGATCCTGGCCACGCTGACCCGCAAGTCGAGCGGGCTGTACACGGTGAGCAGCAGCCTCTTCGCCACGGTCACGCGGGAGGACCGCAGCTCCTTCTTCCACTGCGCCGTGCACTACTGGCTGCGGGGCCAGAGGCGCTCCAAGGATTCCCGGCGGGTCAACATCACCGTCTTCTGTGAGTGGGGGGCCGGGAGCTGGGCTTGGGGCTGTGGGGGGGGGTGGGGGTGGGGACGGACACCCGCAGCCACCCTGCCCGCTCCCTCCTGCCCCAGACCCCACGCAGCACGTGGAGCTGCACATCGTGCCCGCCGCGGCGCTGGTGAAGGAGGGCGACGACGTGAAGCTGGTGTGCGAGGCCGACGGCAACCCGGCGCCCGTCTTCAGCTTCTACAAGAAAGTGGTGAGGCACCTGGGGGGGGGAGGGGGGGGGGGGAGGCGGGGGTGGTCCGGGCCCCCTCTCCCCCCTCGGCAGGCAGCTCCCGGCCTGCCCGTCCCTCGTTTCGTGCTTCCCCCCCGCCCCGGGAGCGGGGTGCCCGCGTGGGGCTGAGGGCTGTGCGCTGCCCTGCCCGCAGCCGGAGGAGTGGCAGGACGTGACGTCCCTGGCCGACACCAGCAGCGGGGTGCTGAGCCTGCACGGCGTCAACAAGAGCAGCAGCGGCCTGTACAGGTGCCAGATCCTGGACCTGGACGACATGACGCAGATGGAGAAGGACGTGGAGCTCGTCGTGAACTGTAAGGCCCCGGGGATGGGGGGGGGGGGGGTGGTGGGGGGACGGACCCGTCGCGGCGGGTCCCCCGTCCCCCCCTGCTCCCGCTGCCCTGCTCTCCGTCCCCCCCCCCCCCCCCAGACATCGAAGGGGTCCGCGTGCAGATGGAGCCCTCCTCGCCCCTGCACGAAGGGGACAGCGTGAGGCTGAGCTGCAGCGCCCACAGCCCCGTGGACCTGGACTTCCAGTGGAGGGACGAGAGGGTGAGCAGGGCTCGGGCTCGGCAGGAGGCTGGGCAGAGCCAGGGGCTCCTCCGAGGGGAGGGTTTCCCCCCCGGGGTGTCTGTTTCTGCCTCCTCGCCTCGCTGCGGGGCGGGGGGGGGGTCCCGCTTTTGGGGGCTTTGGGGGCTCAGCGCCGCGGGGCGTCCCTCCCCAACAGGGCAGGAAGGTGGCGGAGGGGAACCAGCTCTTCCTGAGGAACCTCACCTTCGAAACCTCCAGCAACTTCAGCTGCCGGGTGGTCGCTCGCAGCGTGCCGGGGCTGGAGCAGAGCAAGCAGGTGGCCGTGGCCGTTCAGGGTAAGAAATAGCCCGGGGCGGGCCCCGTGCCGCCAGCATCAACCCCGTGTTCCCCGCCCCGGGAGCCAAAGGGGCTCGCTGTGCCGTCCCCGCAGGGAAGCCGCGCATCGTGGCCATCAGCTCCCCGCTGTACGTGCGGCAGGACGAGGTGGTGAACCTCACCTGCAAGGCCATCGCCTTCCCCCGGCCCTCCGTCCGCTGGAGCATCAACGGGACGGTGAGAGCTGGGCAGAGGGGCTGGATCCGGGGTGCTGTGCACGGCCCCGGGGTGCTGAGCCCCGCGCTGCTCGCCCTCCCCGCAGGCCCACGAGTACGTGGAGAACCAGCACGTCGCCAGCAACCTGACGGTGCGCGTGAGCCACGACCTGCTGCGGGCGGGGGCCATGTGCAGGGTCTCCAACGCGCTGGGGGTCAGCGAGAAGCACATCCAGCTGCTGGGTGAGCCCCCCCCCCCCCCCGCGGGACTGCTCTGCGTTTTGGGAGCCTGCCGCCGGCGGAGCCGTGCTCCTGGCTCCTGCGGCTGCTCCGCTCCCCCTGCCAAGCCGGGAGGCCCCGTCTCCGCCTGCTTCTGCAGGGGTGTGAAAGCCTCCTGCTTGTCTCAGCCCCGTGCCCAGTCCTGGGGGGAGCCGGGGAGGCAGCGGGAAGGGGAGTCCCCACGGTGCCTCCTCGGGGAAGGGCTTTCCGAAATAGAAACAGGAGGAGAGGCTGGAGAGCACCGGGGTGGGACGCGCAGTGACCTCCCCTCGTCTCGCCCAGATGAAAAGACCTCGGAGAGCAAAGGCGTGATCATCGTGGCCATCATCGTCTGCATCCTCCTGGTGGCCGTGCTGGGCTCCGTCATCTACTTCCTGCACAAGAAGGGCAAGATCCCCTGTGGCCGCGCCGGCAAGCAGGACATGTAAGCGCTGCCACCCCGAGGGGCTGCCCGTTTCTCCTGCTGCCCGTTTCTCCTGCTGCCCGTTTCTCCTGCTGCCCGTTTCTCCTGCTGCCCGTTTCTCCTGCTGCCCCCTGCTCCTGCTGCCCCCCGCTCCTGCTTCCCATCCCGTGGCGCCGGCGGGAGGCACCCGGGGGCACGGCGCTGGGGTCTGGCTTCCAGCTTCCCCGCAGCCCCGGGGTCCGCACGGCTCAGCCCGTCCGCGCAGGGAGGAGAAGAGCAGCCCCGCAGAGCAGCCGAGGGAGCCCTGGCAGGGAGGGGGCCGGGCGGCCCGGAGCTTCCCAGAGCCAAATCCTCAGCCCCTGGGCACCCTCTGCCCCCGAGCATCCCCCGGGACGGAGCCTTGGGGGCTCGGCCGGCCCCGCTCCCCCAGCCACGTGCCCTCTTCGGTAGCGCAAGCACGTCTCAAAATTGTCACCTCCCTCCCCTAGCACAAAGCCAGAGGCACGTAAAGACAAGAATGTAGTTGAAGTTAAGTCAGATAAACTTGCCGAAGAGGCCGGGCTCCTGCAGGGCGCCAACGGCGAGAGGAGACCTGCCGCTGACCAGGTAGGACCTGGTGGCCCTGACGGCCACAGGGGCGTCGGGATCTGCCAGGGCAGGGCTGGGAGCGGAGCTGAGGAGCCCAGGGGGTGCCCGAGGTAACGCTTTTCTCCTCGCCCCGCGCTCCGCACCCTGCATGGGCACCGTTCATCCATCGGCATCGCTCGGGGCGGGGGGACGGGGAGGGAGGGGAGGCGACGAGGGGAGGCTCAGGGGGAAGGCGGCGGGGGCAGAGCATCGCTGAGCCCAAGCTCCCGGCGCAGGATGAGACGGGGCTCACGGGGTCGAGAGCCACCGGGGGCTGCAGAAGCTGTTCCCGGGGTCCGGGGCTGGGGTTTCTGCTCATACTCGTCCTGCCGAGCAGATTTATTCAGCCCAGGGGACAGCCCCAGCCCCGGTCCTGCTGCCCCGCACCGCCGCCGCCTGTCCCACCTGCCGAGGGCCCGTCTTTTATCCTTATGCTCCCCCCTAACTTTATTTCCCCCCCCCCCCCTCTTTTCTATTCAAGAGCGAGAAATACATCGATCTGAGGAACTAGCCAGGGGATCTCCTAAGTGCTTTCTCCCTTCGACCCTTCCCTGCTCTTGGATTGCCTTCTCCCACCCCTGCTCCAGCCCCCGGGGAGCGCGGCCGGAGGCGAAACCCCGCGGGGGCGCCCCCGGGACCCCCCCCCCCCGCCCCCTCCGTTACCTCAACCGCGGGTTGTCGGCTTGGCAGCAGCGAAGCTGGACTTGCTTTCTGCTACGGGGAAGCCAACAGCAATACTCGAAAGAAATCCCCCACTGAGCTGCCCGAGGGAAGGAGCCGAGGCTTTTTCAGGAACTCCGTCGCGTGCGGGAAGGTTTTGACGCGGGTTTTTTTGTTTTTGTTTTTTGTTTTTTTTTTTTTCTCTCCCCAAATTTGCTCAGAAAAGCTGGCGGAATTTTTGCTTTTTCGCAGCGGGGCGGCGCGGGCACCTCAGGGGTAGGGCGTGGGGGGCAGAGCGGAGAAGGGGGGGCGCTGGGGCTTCGGGGGTTTCCCTCTGAGCCCCCCGGGGCCTTGTTGCTGAGCCCTGCCCCTCCCCGGGG
>NC_066383.1:5212643-5247839 GCF_013377495.2 Cygnus atratus
AGCATGGCAGGGCACAACTACAAGCCATGCCTTTTGTTGAGCCAGCCAACACAAAGTGATTTCTTGGCACGAACGTAATTTAATACGTCTTGAAGAAACATCTTGAAGGAAAATCTACGCTGCCTTCCTTAGCGTTTGCTGCAGGAGGTTCAGACGCTGCGTGCATAAACAACGCGGGGAAAAGAGAGAAAAGTTGAGATGCCTGAGCCTGGGGGGTAATGGGACGAGGAATGCCCACCAGCCCTGCTTGCCGTGCTCCCAGAGGGGAAGGAGGGGAGGCGACGCTCCCCAGGGACCGCCTGCAACTCGGGCGTCGCTTTTGGGCTAAGCTCTTAGGGGCTGTGCTGCCCCCAGCCCAGCGTTACAAACCGCACCGCGCTCCCCGGCACGTCAAGCCCAGCCTCGGATCTCAGGGCTGAGCAGCGGCAGCAAGGGAAGATCAGGTAAAATCCTAGGGAAAACACGTCAGAAGGTTTTTAAGTTTCTGCTCCTTTCTGGATACCTCTGCTCATATCACCGGGTCATTCCATAAATAACGTCGGGACCCCGGACAAACCAAGCACTCGCCGGGATTTCCTAAAACAAAACCCTTCACCAGGCCACTAAGCCAAGGGCCATCTCTCCCCACCATCAGGCCCCGAGTTTCGCCGTCCTGCCCCCGGAACAGCCATTTCCTGGCATTTTAAAGCGGAGGAGGGGAGGGGAGGGCAGGCAGATGGCCCCCAGCTCCACGGCTCCTTCTCCTCGCACAGCTACGCCAGGGGCTTCCACCGAGACTTTTGGGGTTTATTAAGGAGCAGGAGCTGCGCCGAGCCCGGCCCCAGCCACACGGCCCTGGGGGCTCAGGGGTCAAAGCTCTGCGCTGCCCCAAAGCAGGCTCCCAGCCTGCCCACCCAGACAGGCTGAGACCCCCCAGGGCACCCCCAAACTCACCTGCAGCCCCCCAGGGCCGGCCGACAGCCAGCCTCTGCCCATGGGATCACCATAGGGCGACCCCCCCACCCCAAATCACCTCCCTCCTTCCCCCCACCCCCCAAAAAAAAACCTCCTTAACCACCACCCCCAAACCTCCCCCCTCCCCCCCCACCTCAAAACCTCCCTGTTCCCTCCAGACCCGGCCCTAAAACCTCTCCCTTCCTTCCCCCCACGACCCCAAAACCTCCCCACACCCCAAAACCTGCCTCCTCCTTACCCCGGCACCCCAAAAACCTACCTCCCCACAACCCGAAACCTCCCCAGTCCCCCCACCATTGCTGCCCACGGGCCCAGGGACCCCATTCCCCCCCCCCCATCCCCAAAATACCCCCACAAATTCTCCCCCAAACCACTCCCCAACCCCCATACCCCCCCAAACCCTCCCCAAAATATCCCCCAACCCCCCCCCCAGCCCCATCCCCGGCCCCCCCCCTCCGGCCCCACCTTGTCCATGAGCTTCCAGCACTTCTCCACCATCTTCTTGTCCACGGCCCCGGGCTGGTGGGGGCCGAGGTGGTGGTGGTGCGGCTGGAAGGCGTCCTTCATCAGCCCGATCAGCCCCCCGGGGCCCTTCTTCAGCGGAGCCGACATGAGCGCGGCGCGGGGGCGGCTCCGGGCCTCAGGCCCCGCGGGGAAAGCGGCCGGGGAAGGGGGCGCTGCCCCGGGCCGGGCCGGGCCGGGCCGGGCCGGGCGGGCGGCAGCAGCGGGAGCCGCGGAGCCGCGGGCGGTGGCGGTGGCGGAGGCGGCGGCGGCAGCGGGGGGCGCCCGGCTCCGGCCCCTGCCCCGCCCTCCGCCCAAGTGCCGCCCTCCGCGCGAGCCACGCCCTCAACCCTCCGGCCACGCCCTCCGCCGAGCGCCGATTGGTCGTTCCGCCCCCCCGCCCGCCTCGCCCCGCCCACTCGGCCGGGGAGGAGACGGCGGCTATTGGTCAGCTCCCGCGCACAGTGGCCCCCCCTCCCGCCGGCTCCGCGCAGGCGCGCGGGGAGGGGAGGGCGGCGCGGCGGCCATCTTTAGTGAGGGCGGGAGGGGGGGCGCGGGCCGGGGGGGGGGGGCGTCGCCATGCGTCGCCGGCGTCGTCAACGGTTCTCGCTGACAGCGGGCGGGCCTGCTGGGGCCAGGCCGCGCTGGTTTCCGTGTCTTGCAAAACAGAATTATTTCCCCTTTCTGAGAGGCAGCTTCCCTTTTCTCCACATGAAGACGTGCAGAAATCGGGAAGCGGGCGGCTGTGTTGCGGCAGGAGCTGCACCAGACCCTGCTGCTCGCCTCACAGTCACCCCTCCCACCCAGCCGCGTTGTGCTCCTGTTCTAACGCCAACAATAAAAGCTCTTCCCGCGTCCCGCTCCTCGCCCCAGGGGGTGTCCCGGGGTGGGAGCGGGGCAGGGAGGCCGTGAGACCGCCCCTGAGGTGGCAGCAGCCCCTCGGAAGCTGTCCCCGCGCCGCCCTCGGATCCGCTTTTTGGCCGCCCTTGCCCAGGCAGAACGCTGCTTTTGCGGAAGACAACCGGGGCTGGGACAAACAGGGGAAAGAAAGGGGAAAGAAAACACAAAAAACAGCAAATGCTGCGGTGTGGCCAACCTCGTGTGTCGAGCACAAGCACCCAGAGACAGGGGCTGCAGGCTGGAGGCAAACCCCACGGCGGAGCTCGCTGCTCTGCACCCCCCCCCCCCCCCGCTGCACCCAGTCACAGGGATCCCCCGGGGCCTCTGGGTGTGCAAACCCCCACAAAAAAAGAAAAAGCTGCCGTCCTGGCACACCCCCTGCCACAGCAGGGACGTGCCACGCTCCGCTGGTGCTGCTCAGCCCCTGCCGTGGCCGCAGGGCTCCGTGCTCAGGCTGTGTGCTGTCCCTCTAGCTGCCCACACACACCGTACACCATCCTTCTTGTGCCACCGGGCTGCTCCGCGCCGCCCTGGCTTCAGCAGCTTCTTTCCGCCCCAGTTCTGCCCAGGACCAGGGCTGTCCATCTGCTGCTGGCTCGTGATGAGCTCCTGCATGGAGCTGCGGCATCCGATGAGCAGGATGGCAGCATCCAGCACCAGACGCAGCAAAGTAACCCTGTATAAATCGGTTACAAAACTCCCCGTCTTGATTTTACAGCCTTTGGTAGAACTTGGTAAATATTTCTGGGACAGGCAGCTCCTTGTCTGGCTTTAATTACCTGGGCAAATTTTCCTAAGGATTATATTGACCTCAAATATGTCAACGTTTATTGAGGCCGTGTTCCTGAGGCTTTTCCCATTAGATGCTAATGGCTTCTGGCTAATAGTCAAGCCGGATTGACCACCGGAGGGTGCCCTGGCCAGCTCCAGGATACCACAAGTACCCGGGGAGAGGGCTGGGGAGGGTTACACCAGCTTAGTGGAGCCAAGCATAAAAATCACCGTGGCCCCAATCCAAAGAGATCAGGGAGCGTGCTTGAGCAATTGCGCTCCTGCCTATCATCTGCTTCTCTGGGCATGATTCACTCCAAGTCGCGGCTGTATTTACGTGCAGGACCTCAAGCAAAGGTTGCTTTCCTTGGGGACTGTCTCCTCCCTGCGGAAGGAGGAGCTGGGCACCCTTTGGGACTGCCCTGGCGGCAGCAGGGGATGCGGTGTCCTCGCCCAGAGCCACCAGCTCCCGCCGCCCTGCCCACGCAGCGAGGTCTGCATCCTGCGGAAGAAAGCACCTACACGCTCCTAGCTATTTGGGGTTAATCGCGTCCCGAGCAGAAACAACGGCCTGAAATCCCCTCCCTTCCTTCCTCTCCTCTTTTTTATAAAGAGGGTCAAAATCCAGCCGCGGTCCCCAGGGCAGAGCTCGCGGCAGCGAGCAGCAGGGTGTGCCGGAGGGGAGAGCCAGGGCAGGAAGGGAGGAAGGCGCTGGGCTCGCCTCGGGCTGCGACCTGGGAGCGTCGCCCTCCCTGCCCCATCCCCGCGGAGCCACCAGGCTGCCGCGGGACCAGGGCTGTGGGATGCATTTGGGATGGGGGCCAGCCGAGCCGCTGGGAGCCGCGGCCAAACCCAACCGGCTCGGTGCCGGGAGCGGGGGCGGCCTCGGGACCACCCCGGCGCTGCTCTGGGTGCGTGCGGCCCACGCCTGTGTCACGGGGGAGACATGCTCGGCTGCTGCGAGGCGGAGGCAGGCGCGGGGCCAGGCGACAACCTGCCCTCGCTGCGGACACAGTTGCTACAACAGCAGGGGTTGGCTTCAGGGCGGCTGCTGCGCCTTCAGGGACCCAGGTCCGTGCTAGCGGCGTTGCCGGAGGATGCCTCCAAAGAGCAAAGGGCAGGGGAAAAGAGGAGTGAAGCAGCAGAAAAAGAGAAGCGCAGCAGGTGAGTCTGGGGTCTTGCCTGCCTCAGGTCACCAGGGATGTAGCCCTCCAGTCCTGCCTCTGCTGCTCCCGATATGCTGATGAGAAACAGGAGGCAGCAGGGTCCCCAGGGCTCTGCGCAGCATCCTGCGCCCCGCTGCACCCTCCAGCCCATCAGGACCTGGGTGGGGAGGTTCAAACTGCCAGGCCCCAGCTTCCACAGACCTCTGAGAGTGGAAGAACACGTGGAGTGGGGTTTGGGAAGGGTCCCCAAACCTCTGTGCGCCAAGGACCCTGGCTGCTGCCCCGTCTCCACCGTGAAATGTCGGCCCTCGGTCCCGCATGAGTGTGCATCTCTCCAGGGAAGCCACTTCAAGTAAAACCGGCTACACCCTGACTCCGTGTCTGCACGAACGCAGCCCTGGCGCCAGCCTTTCAGCTGGAGGTGTGCCCCAGCCAAGCTTTCCCGGGGCGAGCATCCCGAGGCAGGCTGCCCCTGGGCCACCTGAGCCACGTGCGAGCCCTCGGTGTCCCTGGGCCGAGCCGCACCGACGGGCTGCTCCTGACTCCCTCTCTTCTTTCTCCCCTCTGGCTGCAGAAAGCCAAGCTGAAGCGACGTCCAGGAGAGCGGCACCGGAGGCTGACAGCCTGGGAGAGCACCGGGGTAAGGTTGGGAGGAGCCAGGGGCTGGGGCAAGCTTGGGAGCAGAAAAAGGGTTGGAAAAACTGGGTGTGGACGTGGCACAGAGCAGGGCACCCAGTGCACGGAGCCCCCCGGCTCCCCGTGCTTGCACGCTGCTCCGTGGCTGTTCCAGGGGTCGGATCCCCGTGGGTCACCCCCCCGGCGGGCACACAGACCCCACGGCAGCCCCGTGCCTCTGCCCCGCAGCTCCCTGGAGGGACACGGCCCGGTGGGCGAGGGCGGACAGCGAGGGGCTCCGGCGGAGGCTGCGGGAGCTGGAGCGGGCGCTGGAGCAGGCGCGGGACGACAAGAGAGACATGCACGAAGGTGAGGGAGAGGCGGGAGGGGGCAGACGCAGGGACCCACAGCTTGGGACGCCACCGAGCTTACCCCACCTCTCCCTTTGGCCCGTCGTGCTCAGCCCCACGCCGCCCCGGCGCTGGCCAGCCCCGCTCCCACCCCTGCCACCAGCGTGCGGAGGCTCCGGCCGCGCACCCAGCTGCAGAGCAGAGCACAGGGGAGACTCCCCGGGCTGCAGCAGCCACGGCCGCGCCGCTTCCTTTAGTGCTCGAGCAGGAGCTGAGCTGAGCAGAGGTGAAAACCTCAGCCAGAGGTTTGCGGTCTTCGCCACATGCAAAAACTCCGTGCTCGTTTTCGCTCCCCCACGCTCGGCGGGGAGGCTGAGCGTTCCCCCGACAGGGCTCCCTCCTCCCCGGCCGGACACGGAGAGGGGGCACGGCCACTGCGGGTGCACCAGCCTGCAAGGGAGATCCTCAAATCCCACCTTGCCGGAGCCCCCCCCCAGCCACAGGGGCTGGGTTCCCAGCTCGGGGACCGCCTGCCTGTCCCTCCTAGCGTCCCCTTCTCCTCTCCGTGGCTCCCAGAAATGAGCCGGCAGTACCAGGAGCTGCAGAGGCAGACGGCAGCCCACGGCCAGCGCCTGGAGGCGAAGGTGAACAGCCTGCAGGAGCAGCTCGGTACGGCCCCGGCACACTCCCCCCTTGCTGCTGGGATGGGGACGGGTTCTTTCCAGGGCACCAAAGCACATTTTTGGGGAGAAAGCGGGAGGTGGGAGCCGTTCGCCCTGTGCTGTCCGCGCAGCAGGAGCTGAAGGCAAAGCCTGACCCTGCTCCCAGCACATCCCCGAGCTTGGGAGGTGCTGACTGCAGAGGGGGTGCTGCGATCCCACCCTGACCCCAAACCCTGTGCCAGCCCAGGGGCAGGGACAGATCGGGCAGGGGCTGTGCCACACTGCCCGCTCCCTCCCACACACCACTCACGCAGTGCCAGCCTCCTGCACCCACGTGCTCAGTGTCCCCTGGCCCCAACCCCGCAGCCACCAGGCTCCAGGAGAGCCAGCGGAGCCACGAGGCTGCCACCAAGGCCCTGGCAGAGCGGGACAGGACCATCGCCCAGCTGCAGGGCAGGATGAGCGCCATGGAGAGGGAGTACGAGCAGATCCTCCACGTGAGTGGGGACATTTTTTGGGGTGGCTCCCCCTGGCAGCACCGTTTCCCCCCCCCCCCCCCTCACTGTCCTTTCTCCCACCAGGCCAGCCTGGACCTGGTGCTGGCCAAGCTGGCAGGGGCCAGGCAGCGCTGGGAGGAGCAGGGCACGGCCATCGCGCTGCAGCACAAGCAGCGCCTGCAGGAGTTCGGCCTCAACCCCCTGGAGATGTAGCACCCTGGGGACCCCCAGGAGGGGGTCATCAGCACGTGGAGGGCCCCCCAGCTCCACCTCCACCACCGCACCGGCTGGGCGACGGGTCCTGAGCGCCAGAGCCTCCGTTACACCACCCACGTCAACAGCGGAGTGGATTCGCGTCCTTTAATCCCACCCCAAAAGGGTGAGGCAGGAACGGTGCCGTGCTGGGGGCAAGATCCCACCCAGAGTTCGCAGAGGGCAGGAGCACAAGGAGATGTCCGTGCGGGGGCAGACCCGAGCCCGGCTCAGAGCTGGGGGGTTCCTCCAGTGCCCCGCGGCCTCCGCTGCTCCTTCTCTCCTTCGCCCGAGGGCCAGCCCCGGGCTGAGCCGAGCTCCAGGCTCCCCGTCGCCCCGGGTCATGGCGTGAAGGGCAGTACCTCGGCTCTCCTGGGGGCAATCCAGAGCCTGGAGCTGGGCGAGGGCTCGAGTGCCGCGTCCCTAAACGCTCCCGGAGGCATCGGGGCCGGCAAAGGCGCAGCTCTGCCTTCAGGTTGCCACTAATAAAAGCCTGGGGCCAGCCTCGGGCAGCGGAGGCGAGTCCGTGCGAGGTGCGATGCTGGCAGCCCCATCCCGGGCGCAGAGGCGCAGCGTCGGCCATCCCGAGCAGCTCCTCTGCTCTCCGGGGAGCCGGAACCGGGGGGCAGCAGCAGGCTGGACCTGGTGGGGCCACGGAGGCTGGGTGCTCCCGGGCCACTAGAACGCCTCGCGCAGCTGCCTCTGCTCCTCCTTGCGCGGGCTCTGCGGGGACACGGCGGGGACAAGAGGGCAGCACACGTCCACCCACCCCGCCGCGCTCCGCGGGTGGGTTCGGGGATCTTTCTGCTCGGCCCCTGTGGCCAAGGGGCCACGCAGCCCCTTCCCACCAGCCCCACGGTGCCAGGGAAGGACCAGGAGAAGCAGGGCAGGAGGATGCCAGCCTGGGAGCAGCGCGGCGAGGCGGGTTACCTGCGTGATGGTTATGCTGTTGGCAGCAGCCACCAGCCAGGAGCCGGGTCCCTTTGGTCCCACGTCGACGTGGCAGAGCCCAGGGGAGCCGTGGGGAGAGGGCAGGGAGGGCGTGCAGGAGCCCGAGGCAGGGTCGCCGTCCTCGAGGAACAGCAGAGGGGACAGCCCCATCTGGAAGAGCCCCACAGGTTAGTTGCGCGGCTCGCGGAGCTCCACGGCAAGCCAGGAGCCCTGGAGGGACCTCGCCACGCAGGTCTGGGGCTGAGATCCGCCCCATCGCCCAGCCCCACAGCGCCCCAGGGGTCCCCGAAGCGTACCGAGCGGTAGAACTCGTCGCTAGCGGGGTCGATGACCAGCAGCGTCACCCGGTCCTCGTGGGCGCGGATCCTGAGCACCGTCTGCTGGTGGTCCAGCCCCTCGATGCTCTCGCCGTTCACCGCCAGCACGCGGTCCCCTTCCTTCATCCCCGCCCGCTCGGCCGGCAGCCCGGCGTCCACCTCCCACAGGAACTGGCCTGCCGCGGCGGGGACGGGGGAGGGAAGATGCTCACGGAGCCCGACACCGCTGGATCCCCAAATGCAGCTGGGAGCAGCCCCCAGAACGGGCACGGGGCTCGCGGCTATCCCCGATTCTCCCCTCACCTATGGCCCCCGCGCCGTAGTCGTCCTCCTTGAGCAGGAACCCGTAGCCACCGGGGCCCTTCGCCATGTGCAGCTCGCGAGCTCTGTAGGGCAGCCAGGAGGTGTCTGCCGAGGCGGCCGGGGCCTGCAGCCCCCGCAGGCGGTAAAACTCCTCCACGGCGCTGGATGCCACCAGCAGCGTCATCTTGCTGCCGCTCTGCTTCAGCTGGAGGAGAACCACGGGGTGCTCGGCACCACGGGACGCTCGGCACCACGGCCGGCCCCGGTCCTGCACCCATCGTGGGAGGGCGGCACGCACCTTCCGGGCGAGCTGGGAGCGCGAGCAGCTCCTCACGCTGGCCCCGTTCAGCTCCAGGAGCCAGGAGCCCGTCGGGACCCCTGCTCGGTCCGCCGGGCCGTCCTGCCGCACCGAGAGCTGGAACATGCCCTTGTGTGCCTGCGCGAGGGGAAGGAGCGGGACGGAGCGAGCGGGCGATGCCACGGGCAGGTTTCCATCCCCGTCCCCGTCCCCGTCCCCTACCTTCCGGCCCCGACACGCTGAAGCCGAAGCCGCTTTTGTCCCTCTTGACGTGGCAGAGGCGCGGGCGGACGTCAGCGGGCAGCAGCTGGGCCAGGTCCCGGCCCAGGGCTTTGGCCGCTTCGTAGGAGTCGCCGTCCAGCACCGCCAGCAGCACCTGGTTCCCGCTGGCCTTGATCTTCTGCACCACCTGGACGGGGCCAGGATTTGACCCCGGAGAACGGGACCTCTCCGGCAGGGTCGGGGGGCAGCGGGGTCCCGCACCCTCTGCGCCCCCCGGGACGCTCGGGGCTTACCCGCCGGTGGTCCAGGTGGTCCACGAAGCGCCCGTTGACCTGCAGGAGCCGGTCCCCGTCCTGCAGCCCCCTGCGCTGGGCCAGCCCCCCAGCTCCACCTGCCGGACGACGTGGCCCTGGCTGCCCAGCTCCTCGTGGAGGCAGAAGCCGAAGGTCTCCGCACTGCCCTTGCTCAGGAGGTAGAAGCGGGGCTCCCCCGCGGCCCTCGCCATCTGCGAGGGGGGCACGGACCGTGAGCGGGGGCTGCAGGATGCTCTGTGGGACGGGGACCCCCTCCCCGTCGCCACGGGGTCTCCATTCCCCTCTGCCACACGCGCCCCGGGGTGCCCCCAGGTGCCCGGCCCCAACGCCGATGGGGGAACCCGCGGAGAAGGGGGGGGGGGTATTTACCCGTGTCCTCAGCCAGCGACAAGGCAGGGTTGTCGATCCCATCTTTTGGGGTTAAATTCAAATTTTCTGAAATGACAAAGGGCGGGAGAGGCCACGTTAGCGCAGCCCCGCCGCCTTCCCCTGCCCTCCCCAGCCCTGCCACCACGGGAGCCTGCCGGGACCACAGCTCCAGCACCATGGGGCTGCCCCTATCCCTCCCGAGCTGACGGCTCAGGGAAAAACCTTCCCAGGACCAGGAACCATGTCCCACACCGCCTCAGCACAGCCCTGTTACGGGGCCACAAGCCCCCGGCCGGGGGGGAGCTCAGCACTTACATGATGGACGTCCTGTCGCCCTCGAGCCCTGCAGGGGGAGAGGAGAGGTGAGCGCAGGAGGCAGCGAGCTGGGGGCAGACCCGCAGCACTCGGGGCTTGTCCGTGCAGGGGCTGAGCGTGCCGCGCCGGGGCAAGTGGGCTTGCAGAGTCTGAGCAGCCCCCCCGGGACTTTTGGGTGGGGGTGAGGAGGGTAACAAGACACCCAGAATTGATGGAAACCTCCCCACACACACCGCCCCAAAAGAAAACCTCCCCGCCTCTTCCAGCACAAGGACACCCCAAAACCCTGGAGAGGGGATTCCTGCCAAGCCCCCCCCCCCCCCCCCCCCAAAAGCCCAGCTGCGTTTTCCTGGCTGCCTGCAGCTCCTTCCCGGGGCCTCCCCGGGCTCTGACGCTGCCCTGCAGAGCCTGGGACGTGCACGTGGGGCAGGGGCTGCGCGGGACGAAGCCCTGCTGCCCCGGCACGTACCTTTCATTTGCTTCATGGCTGCAGCGAATGCGAGGGGGATCAAGGTACAGGGCGAAGTGGCAGCAAGGCCAGCGTCCCCGCCTCTCTCCAAGACGCCCCAGGTTTAATGGTTAAACAGCCCCGACGTCTCCCCTGCCCTCCCAGCCCCGGGGCACCGCTGGCCCTCGCCCAGCAGGGCTGGGAGCCGGGACCAGCACCCCGAGGGGCTCGGGGACAGCCCCCGGGCGTCCCAGCTTCCAGCCGCCCCCAGGGGCAGCCCACGGCGGGGAAGAGCGAGACCAGGAGACAAAGCGGAGCGCTTTAATGCCACCGAGGATTTCACAAGCAAGCCGGAGTCCTGCCCTGCCGCGGCTCGTCTCCAGGCCGGCAGGGGCTGGGACTCTCCAAGCCCAGAAGAAGAAGTCCCGTTTGTCCCTGGGCTCCGGGCGGTTCTCCCACGTTTTCAGCCTCGCCCGCGGATCAGGGCTGAGCTCCACGTACCCAGCGCCTTGGACAGCCTCAGCAGCACCCGACCGCTGGGCATCTCCCCCGGGGATAGGGGCACGGGCACCCCTGCAGCGTCTCCTCCCCGCCTGGACAGCAGCTCACAGGGTCCCCTGCTGGAGCTTCCCCAGCATCCTTTTGACCTCGCTCTCCACCCGCAGGAACTTGGCTTTCCTCCAGGGGTTGGCCGTCTGTCTCCGGCTGCTCTCCAGGTCCTGCAGGAGGAGGGCGAGGTGCTGGCGAACCCGCTCGCGGTCCCAGAAGGGCAGGTTCCTGTGCACGGTGTTGAGGATGCTGGACCAGTAGTCGGAGACGTCGGTGCCCGCCGTGAGGAAGACGAGCGCCCTGACGCCGTCCCGGTCCATGCGCAGGCTGTGCAGCGCCCGCTTGCCCTCCTCGCTGATGTCGTTGAAGTACAAACTGTGGGTCGAGAGGAGAAAAGGAGATGCTGGGGGGCAGGATACGGGGGCAGAGAGGGGTTCCAGCCCCTGCTCGCCGCCACCAGGAGGGACATCGGGCGGGGAGCTTCGCCCGCGAGCGGGCAGGCTGAACTCACTGCACTTTGTCCAGCGTGGCGTGCTTCTTGGCCACCTCCACCACGCGCAGGGCGGCCGCGTCCGTCAGGGCGTTGTAGCCCAGGTTGAGCTCCTGCAGCTGCTGGTTGTCGGCCAGGCGCCGAGCGATCTCCTCCACGCCCCGGTCCCCCAGCGCGGCGTGCAGCAGGACAGGCGGCTCAGCGAGCGGTTCCCCGCCAGCGCCTCGGCCAGGTGCCGTGCCCCCTGCGCGCCCACCGGGTTGTTGGACAGCCTGGGAGGACACGAGGTCAGGGAGCTGCCGAGGCTGGGGAAGGGGGTCCCGGAGCGGGGTGGGCAGCCGGGAGGGTTTGGGGCGGGGATGGGGGCAGTACTCACCGCAGGTCGCTCACCGCGCACTTGTCGTGCAGCAGCAGGGCGCGCAGCTCCTCGCAGGCGTCGGGGCCCAGGCTGTTGAGCTGCAGGCTGGTGCAGAGCAAAACGCGGCGGGTGCCACGGCCGAAACGCCGGCTGGGGGGGGGGCAGTTCACCCCGTCCTCCCCATCACCACCCTACCTGGGCTCCCCAGCCGAAGGCCCTTGAGGTTTCCTCCCCAAAAAGGAGCACACGGGCAGCCCCCCCAGCGCGGGGGCGGCGTCAGCCAACAGAGCCAGCGCCGGCAGGAGCAAGGGAGGGGAGGGGGACCCAAGCCCTGCCGGGGGGGCTGAGGGTCTCAGGGGGAGCAGGACCCCACCAAGCCCTCCCCAAGCTCCAGAGGCAGGAAAGCGGCGCCCAGCCCCGCTGCACAGCCGCGTCCATCTCTGCGAGCACTGCTCGCCACCCCCTGGGCGACGGGAAGACTGCAGTGCCACAAACGGACTGCGACGGACCCCGTGTTCCCCCCTGGGGCTCCACATCCCCTGCCTGGACCCAGCGGGGCGAGCTGCGGGGCGACGCCGGGTGGCACCGAGCAACGGGATGGAGCCCGCGGGCGCCGGGCGCTGATCGCGGCCCCACGGGAGGCTGCGGTGGGACTGCAGGTCCCGGCATGCAGCGCCCGAGCCGGGCTGCACAAGGAGCAGTGCACGACGGGCGCGTAGTCCTCGGGGGACTGCTCTGAGGACAGGCAAAGCATTCCTGCCCTTCCCTGCCTGCTCCGTGCCCCGGCAGAGGCAAGGGGAGCCCAGTCCTTGAGCGCTGCCCAGGGGAAGCAGAAGAGGTACTCACTGGAGGACTTTGCACCGCAGCAGGACGGGGAAGAGGGTCCTCAAGCTGCCGGCGTCCAGGTTGCAGGAGGTGAGGTTGAGCTCGTCCACCTCGTGGCACGCCGTGCCCATGACGGACGCCAGCACGGAGCACTTGAGGGGGGTCAGCTTGACGGACGAGAGGTTGACGGTCCGGAGGGAGCGGACGGCCTCGGCCGTGAAGCGCTCGTTCTGGAACTCGTGCAGGAAGAAGAGGTAGTCCATCAGCTCCGAGGGGGGCAGCCCCTTGCGGCTGTTCCTGATGACGGTCTTCTTCATGGCCTCGGCGATCTCGAAGGCCGCCAGGTTCTTGATGGAGCAGCCAGCTGCTCCAGGATGGCGCGGTTGCGGCGGGACAGCAGCCCCCCCATGAAGATGGGGAAGAGCTCGAAGACCTCGTCGTCGGGGGCCTCGTCGGGGTGCCGCATGGGGCCCTCCACGCCCAGGATGCTGGAGTTGATCTGGTCCAAGACGTCGTCGTTGTAGTAGTCCTCCTCTTTGAAGAGCTCCTCCGCCATGGTGCGAGCGATCGTGTCCCGGTCCTTACCGCTCAGCCGCGAGAAGAAGCGGGGGAAGATTTTGAGCAGGTTGAAGAGCACGGGCAGGAAGCGCAGGGGGAGCACCTTGGAGACGATGCCCAGAACCACGGCGGCGTCCTCGCTCACCTTCCCGATGAGCTCCGACAGCTCCTTGCCCACCTTCTGCGCCAGGGTCTTCTTCTCGCCCAGCACCACGTAGAGGGCGGCCAGGTACTCCTGCATGGCGGGGATGGTGAAGACGAAGGTGTGCTCCTTGCCCGGCTGCACGCACGGCGTGAGGAAGAAGCGGAAGACGTCGCTGCGGAAGACCTCCAGGAGGTTGAGCTCGCTTTCGGTCTTCATCTCCACCTCGAAGCACTGCCGCAGGTCCTCCTCCGAGAAGCAGGTCTTGCGGGACGTCACCCCCTCGTGGGCCAGCTTGCCCACCGTCTTGGCCACGTACTTCATCATGGAGATGTTGGTGGGGTCGGTGCTGTCCAGCACCTCCCCGCTGAAGTTGAGCCGCAGGAAGCTGGTGTAGATGCCGGTCAGGGTCTGGCTGGGCGGCACCATCCGGGGTGAAGTAGAGGAAATGCAGCGTGGTGCACACCAGCCAGCAGTACGAGGGCAAGAAGCAGGCGGCGGCGATCTGGTTCTGGCGCTCCAGGTTCCTGGAGAGCATCTCCACCAGGTTATCCTGCTCGCCCGAGCCCTCGCCGTCCCCTCCGCCGCAGCCGGGCTGGCTGAGGCGCATCTGGAAGTAGAGCTTCTGCAGGTTGGTGTCGGAGAAGAAGCCGCAGATCTCGGCGTAGCGCCCCACGTACTTGCCAGGGATGCGGCGCACGGCGGACGGGCGCGTGGTGACGATGATGCTGGCCTGGAAGCGGAGGGCCGGGTGAGCTGGGAGGTGTTCCCTCTTAGCCAAGCTCAGCAGGACCCCAAGCCTCTGACCAGGAGCACCCGAGGGTCCGAGAAGCTGCCGCCCTACGCGCGCTGGTTCAAAGCTTGCCCAGGCAAAGCGCGCAGAAGAGCTTTCCCCATCCCCTGCTAGACATAAATTAAATCTGGAAGGGCACAGCCCAGCAGGCAGGCTCCCAGCTGCTGCCTTCTTCGTTATCTCACCAGGCCTCCCAAAGACCCCCCAGAGCCAAATCAGCATGAAGCCACCTCGGGGAGTCCCTCCAGGGACGGAGGCTGCCCCTTGACTCACAGCCAAGCTGAACAAGGAGCAATGCACACGAGAGCCCAGCCTGAAGCATCCCCGGGCTCTCCCCAGCTTTCCTGCAGCACGGAGGAGCTGGAGGGGGGACACTGACCTCTGGCAGGAGGTACTTCCGCAGCAGGTTGACCACGATGGCAGAGGGAGCTATGGGCTCGCTGGGGTCGCAGCACAGCTCCGTGCCAGCCAGCCGAAAGTCCAAGTTGAGGCGCTCCAGGCCGTTGAGGATGAAAAGCACCCTGAGGTGGGAAGTGCCCAGAATGGGCGCCACGTCCCGGAGGTGCTGGTACTTCTTGGTGACGAGGCGCCGCAGGGAGATGGGGACGTGGCTGTGGGACAGGTCCTCGCAGGAGAAGGGGATGACCAGCTCGAAGCGGGGCAGGAGACCGTGGCACCAGTCCACCACCATCTTCTTGATGAGGGTGCTCTTCCCCGTGCCCACGGTGCCGTACAGCACCACGTTCTTCACCTGCCGCCCGCAGGCATCCACGTCGAAGAGGTTCTGGAGGCTGATCACCTGCCTGGAGGACCGCTGGAGCTGGTGCTGGATGGTCAGCTCGGGAGAGGGGCTTCAGGATCTGCTCCAGGGAGCTCTCCCGGATCACCGGGTCCACGTGGACCGCGTTCAGCGAGAAGGAAGGGCCGAACTGCCGCTCCTCGTTGGGCTGGTTGCTGAACCACGCAGCCAGGCTCTTCTGGTGCTTCTTGATGGCATCTGGGGAGAGAAAGGCGCTGGCAAGAGGAGGGCTTCTCGCTAGCAGGGACCACGCACAGCCCAGGAGGGCAGCAGCTCTGCAGGACCCCCCGTCCCCCTCCACGAGGCCGCACGCTCACCAGAAGAGGCCACGGTCCTCAGGTGGTCCAGGCCGTGGCGGGAGGAGCTGCGCTGGGCTGGGGGCCCCTGGGAGCCTCCTTGGTGGCGAACACAGCTCCTGGGACAGGAGGAGAGCGTCGGGAGGAGGGCAGGGGCTGGCAGCCTCGAGGGGCAGCGTGGGCAGGTGACGAGGGAGGGACGAGGAACCCAGGGACCCCACGGGGCTGGGGCGAGGCAGAGGGCTGGGCTGAACTGGGGAGGGGCAGGGGGCGGTTTCCAGGTGGGGGCAAAGCAGCGTGTGCCTGGGGAGCCCCGACACTCTGGGGGCACCCAGCTGCGTGGTGCTGTACCTGGGCAGGGAGCTGCTGTCCCCGCTGAGGATCTTCCCGTGGAAGGAGCCGCCGGCAGCACCTGCGGGGACACAACGTGCTTCGGGGTCGTGGACAGCGTCCCCCAGCCCCACAGGGCTCACAGCGCCCCGCTCACCGCCTTGGCACCCCGCGGGGGTGCCCCCACGGACCCCGCTGTGTGGCCGGGGCGGGCGTCCAGGGGGGACGAGGTGACCCCCAGGAGCGGGACGGATTTGGGGTCACGGCCCAGAGGTGCAGCAGGGGCTCACCTGGCAGCGAAGCAGCTCGCAGGTACGGCCCCAGCCGGGCCCAGGGCAGGCAGCCCCGTCCCTGCACGGCCCGGGACATCCTCTGCGGGAAGAGAAGGGTCAGGCAGCGAGGTGAGATGGGTGCTGGGCAGGGCAGCCCCCCCCCGGGCCCCCTCCCCACCGCCGGCTCCTGCCACCTCCCGGCCCTGCAGCCGGCAGTCGCTTGCCCGGGCTCAGCCCTAACAGCGTGGCAACACCCGGAGGAGTGGGGCGGGGGGCAAAAACGTTGGAAAAAAGGGGAAAGTCGGGGGGGGGGGGGGGGGGCTTCCTCCTGCCGGACCCCCCCGCTGGGCTTTTCAGAGCTTTCCCATTAAAACCCCAAAAAGCCCCGCTCCCGCTGCCCGTCACCCGCCGCGGACAAGAGGCTCAGCAGCCCCCCCCCCCCCCCCCCAAACCCCAACCCCGACCCCCGGGACCCCCCCGAGGACATCCCCCCCCCCCCACGCCCCCGCTGTCACCTCCCGCGGGGCTCCCCCGGGACCCCCCCGACGGCTGCCCCGGCTCGGGAAGGGCTCGGCGGAGGGCGGCGGGGACTTCCTGCGGCCCGGCCCCCCCCCCGGCCCGCCCCGTTCCGCCCCGTGTCCCCCCCCCCGGCCCGCCCCTGTCCCCGCCCGGCCACCGGGAGCAGCGCCGGGGGGAGCGCGCCCCCGCCCGGAGCCGGGGATGCGTCGGGGACGGGGCTCACCGCGGGGACCGGGGGGGGGTTTGGAGGGGATTTGGGGAGGTCCGGAGGGTGCTGGGGGGGGGTTCAGAGGGTGCTGGGGGGGGGTCCGGGGGCGGCTGCAGGACGAGCTTGTGCAGGGTGTGCAATGCACGCGTGTACGGGCACGCAGCCTGACGCGGTCCCGCAGGGTGCGGAGCTGCTCCAGCGCCCCATAACGTGCTGGAAAATCCCAGAAAACACCCAGAAAACCCCAGCCTGCCCCCCCCCCTCCCCCCCGTGGCTGTACTCGCATCCCAAATGTCCCCCCAGAGCCTATAGGGGTGTGGGTGCCCCCCCCCCACCCACCCACCCCCAGCACCCATGGGCCACCCGTCCCCACGCCGTACGCAGAGGGGGGAGGCAGCCCCCAAACACGCCATAAATACACTATAAATATAGGTTTTATTGATGTGTGAAACCCACGAGAGTACAGCCGGCAGCCCCCGAACACCGACACACGCCGCGACGCCTCCGCCTGCTCCACGGCCCTCCGGACACTGCTGAGCACCGCTGGGACCCCGGCACACGCCGTCCCCACGGGACCCTCACCTGCAGGCAGCCCCCGACTCCCCCCAGAGCCCGGGGCTCGCTCCCACCTCGCCTGGGTCCGGCCAGGCCACTGTAGGGGTAGCAATGCCCCGGCCCCACTGCGCAGCCTCCCCCCGGCGAGGCAGCAGGAGCTGGGCAAAACACCCCCTGCGCCCACCTCCCTTGGCCTCCGAGCTGCTGCCTCCCCGCTTTTTTGGCGAATGGCCCCAGGGGGCACGGATTAAAAGCTGCCCCCCCCCCCCCCCCCCCCCTCCCCCCTTACCAACACGGCACGGCAAAGGCTGGAAAAGCAGCGGGGTGCTCCGTGGTGGAGGGCTGGGAGGGAAGGTGGGCACGCAGAGCGAGAACGAAACACGTTTATTGCCTGATCGGGGAGGGGGCGAGACCCTCCCTGCGCTCCCCGCTGCCCCCTCCAGCAAACCCAAAGGGATGAGGGGGCGGCTGCTGCTCCTGTGAGTGTGCCAACGGGGCCTGGCCATGGGTGGAGGCGAGGGGCCGGATCCCTGCGCCCCTGCCTTGGGGTTGACGGAGCCACGGGCAGGAGCTGAAGCAGGTTTAGAGGGGGTGGAGTGCAACCGGCGCTCCCCAGGAGCCAGAGCCACAGCCGGATCCGCGTCCTCGTCCCTTCAAAGTGCATGGCAGGGGCAGGGAGGGTGCAGGAGGGGAGAGGAGGCGTGGGGGAAGAAGCCTGCTCTTCTCCATCACGCTCCTCGCGATTATCCAGCCGCGTTCCCTGTGGGGATGCCCACAGATGCAGAAGCACCCCCGGTCCCGTACCCCTGCTCTCATAAAGTGCATCCTTGCTGCTGCGTGCCCCCCACAGCGCCCAGGACAAGCCAAGACCCAGCTCAGGGACCCCATCCCCACACCCCAAACCCCCCGGCAGAGCCGTTCTCCAGCTGCAGAGCTCACCCCAGCGCTTGTCCTGCTCACCCTGGTCCCCAGGCTGCGAGCAGCAGGAGGCAGGGCCCACGTCAAGCTGCTCCATCAGCACCTCCTGCCGCCTCGGTATCCACACCCAGGGGAAAAGCCCCAGCCCAGCAGCACGCACCCCGTGCTGGGCAAGGCTGAACAAGCCCCAAAAGCAGGGCAGAAGCGGGGCAGCAGTCCAAGAGCCCCCACAGAGAGTGAAATGGAGGTGGGTGACAGCCCTGCAGCTCCGCCACCCCCTGGTGATGGCGCAGACATGGGGGTGGGGGGTTTGGGGGGGGGGACGGGTCCCCCCTCCCCATGCCCCCGGGTTCGCAGCATCGTGTCCAGGAGGCAGCAGCGCTCCAAGCCTGTGCAGCTTCACCGCAGGACGTGGCACGGGTCAGGGGTGAAGGAGGATCCAGGAACCGAGGGGAATTTCAGGAGGGACAGCAATAAGTCAGCCGAGAGCCCTTGGGGAAAACCCCAATGCTCAGCAGGGGAAGGGCACCGGGGCACGTCCTGCCGCCAGCCCCTCGGTGCAGGAGAGCCCCGTGGCTACGAGCTCCTCGTGTCTGTGCCGTCCAGGCAGGGGAAACCCAGCCCTGCCGCGTGCCCATCTGCATCTGCCATCCATCCGCCCGCTGCCAGCTGGCCCCCGCGGTGCGGAGCAGTCCCAGCACGAGCCAAGAAAAGCGAAGCAGAGCCTCGAGGATATTGCTGAAGTCCGTCCTTCGCTCGGTGGTGCCCCGCTGCTCGGAGCGTGCCGGCAGCAGCCTGGCACAGCCTGCGCTTGGAGCCAGGGCCGAGCTGTGCCCTCCCGTGTCTGTGCCCACCAGAAAGCAGCGGGTTCCTGGTGGCATCAGCGCAGCCCCGTGTCCTGGCGCCAGCACAGCAGTGTGTGCGCCCCGGCCTCAGCTCCGTTCCTTCGGACGGGCAGCGAGGTGCCCAAATGCCTTCCCTCCGCGAGGGGTGACTTCGGTGGAAGCCGCCAGGGACCCTTGCCAAAAGGGACCTCATCCAAAAGGGACCTCATCCGGACACCAGTGCCCAAGTGCAAAGCTGTTCCCAGCACCAGGCGCACCCGACGCGCACAAAAACCGTATCCGCTCCAAGACCTCACCTGCTTCCAAGCCCCGGCGCTGCTGGGACCCGTTTCTGTGCGCTCCTACCCCAGGAGGGTCCCACTGCCGACGGGGCCGTGTCCCATCGCCTCCTCGCGGGCAGCACGCAGGCGGTGCTGAGCAGTGCCGTCCTCCCCGTCCTGCTGAGACGGCCGCAGTGGTGCCAGGGAAGGAGAGGAGGGAGGCACAAGGGAAGGGCTCGGGGCCAGCCCCAGCAACAGAGCTCCTGCGACGGCACGGTGGGGACCCCAAATCCTCCGTGCGGGGTTTGGTGGGACCGGTCACTTCTCTCCATGTTGGTTGCTTTATCCTCTTGGCTCGGATCCCAGAGACAACAGGGACCAAACACAAGGCTGTCTGAGGTCTGAGAGCCCTGTCCCAATCCCACAGACCCTACCAGGTCCCCAGGTCTGCAGATCCCCTCTGAGGATGGATCCAAGCAGCAGCAGCACGAGAGAGCCCCAGCTTCTCTGCCCTGCTGACTCCCCTTCCTCTCCATGCAGGCTGGAAGCAGGGAGGGTTAAAATAAAAATTAAAAAAAAAAGAGGAAAAAATAAAAAGAGGGGGATCTAGGCCGGAAGGAAAAGGGGATGCAGCAATCTCTGTGGCTACGGCGGCAGGAAACACGAAAGCCTTGTGCAACTGGGCCTGTTGAATATTCGGGCTCCTCTCCATGCTGAGGCACGTGCTGCCGGCCTGGTGCTCCGGGGGCTCGTGATGGCTCTGCGGGTGTCCCCTCCTGGCACGGAGCAGCCCCCCCTTGGCCCCGTGGGACCGTCCCCGGTGCCCCTCGGAGAGGGGCAGGGCGGCCGGAGGGGCCCCAAGCTCCGTGGGGCCCCGGCAGTCCCAGGGGAATGAGGGTGGCAGGCGCCAGGGCTGTACAAAAACTTTTGCGATGAAGAGTGCGTGGAAAGGTTTAAAACAGTTTTCCGAGATGTCTCAAAACCCTTCTCGACTGAGCCAGGCCTGGCTGGCACCCACCGACGGGGCCCGGGGCGCCGGGTCCAGCTGTGTCTGTCCCCAGGCCAGGCCCGGGAGCGGCACCGGGGACCCGCGGCCCCTTTATCTCTCTGACTTGACCTTGTACCTGAGCACCAGGTAAGCCAGGAGCCGCAGGATGACGAAGAAGATGCCCAGGATGAGGAAGTCCAGGTAGAGCTTGGCCTCCTCCACGTCCAGCTCCTGCAGGATCTTGATGGGCTTTTGGAAAGGGCAGAAGTCCTCGAGGCACTCCAGGTCCTCGCGCTCCATGGCGTAGATGGTGAGGATGACGCCCTCGAAGCCGTACCTGGGCAGAGCACACCACACCACGTCACCTCGTGTCACCACGTGCCCCTGTTCCCCCCCCCCCCCCCCCCAGCCCCACGGGGGGGCAGCTCCCGGCCACAGCGCTGGGTCCCACCTGACGTAGGAGACGTAGGAGCTCCACTGCAGGTAGGTGGGGATGGTCTTGAAGCTGACGAAGAAGCCCGAGAAGAGCAGGACGGGGATGGCGGTGACGGGGCCCACGAAGGTGGCCACCTGGGGAGCACAGCCCGCTGGGTGCCGCCCACGGCCACGCCGCCCGCCTACGGGCCCCCAAACCTGCTCGTGGGACCCCCTGCGACCTCCCCCCACGCCCCAGGTAAAGCCAAACCCCCGCCTGACCTGCAGCGAGGTGGAGGCAGCTCCGATGAGGAGCCCGAGGGACTGAGCCACCAGGGCCGTGGCGGTGGCCAGGGCAGAGAAGAGGAGGAAGCGCGTGGCTTCGGGGGCTGGCCCGTCATCCAGTAGACGATGCTGCAGTAGGCGATGGGGCAGATCACCTGCGGCGGGGAGAGAGCCCTGCTGGAGCCACGGACCCTCCCCGGGGGACGCAGAGCCCAGGGACCCCCCAGCCCGGGGCGTCGGGGCCGTGTTTCGGTGCTCACCTGGAAGGGCCACGTCGGCCATGGTCTTGGCCAGGTAGTAGGCTTTCAGGCTGTACCAGTAGTTGAGGTGCTCCCGCAGGAACACCGACATCTCCTGGGGAACTGCGGGGAGGGAAGGGTCGGCAGAGCCCCGGCCCGGGCTGCTGCAGCCCCTCTGCCCACCCCGGTGGGGGCGAACGCCCCCCCCCCCCAGCAGCCGCCTGCCTGCGGGCAGGAACCCGAGCGGCTTCACCGGGGGAAAAAAACGAGGCCGAGTGGGGAACTCGGCGCGTGGAAAAGTCAGCTGAGCTGGGGGGTTTCAGCCAGGCTTTTTGAGGAAGTGAGAGGGAGATGCAGCAGCTGGGAGCACAGCTCCACGGACCTTCTCTCAGCAGGAAGAAAAAGTCCTGAAGTCTGCTTTGGGCCAGACAGTAAACAAATGGCAACGCTGCAATACGCTCCGGGCGATCCCAAATGGAAGTTTTCCCCTTTTCTTGGATTTTTTTTTCCCCTCTCCTGCCCAACTTTCCCCCCTTTCATCCAGCTCAGCCCTCCCCATCATTCAGCACCCCCGCCCCAGGGCCGGGAGCTCCTTACAGGTGAGGATGGTGGGCATCAGCGCGGCGAACATGAGGAAGAGCATGGAGAAGAAGAAGAGGAAGCCGGTGTTGTTGAAGACTTTGCCCGCGTCGTTGCCGATGTGCAGGTAGAGCAGCCCGATCAGCACCCGATGCAGATGTGGGACATGAACCGCAGGTGGGTCAGCACCTGCGGGCACGGGGGGCGCGGGGGCTCAGCGAGGCAGGGCCCCGGCCCCGCAGCACCCCGGGGAGGCAGAGGACAGCCTGCCCCTTCCCTTCCAGGGAGAGCCCTGGATGGACTCTCTCCGCCCGCCCCCCGGCAGCCCCCCTGCCCTCACCGTGTCCCGCAGGATGCAGATGAAGGTTCTCTTGAAGAGGATGCAGAACTGGGTGGAGGTGCTGGTGGCGAACGTGTGGCTCTCGATGTGGTCCACGTCCTGCAAGACCGCGGGCAGGTCACAGACGTGGCTCAGGGACAGGGGTCATCTCCCAACAGGGGACCCGATGCTCCCGGGAGCCCCCGCTGAGCACCCCGCAGCGCGGGGCAGGCAGGACGGAGGTGTCCCAGCCGGGCACCCTGGGACCTGCGCCCCCCACGGCTCCAGGAGCCTGCTCTGCTCCCCGCTCACCGCCACGCAGTGCGCCGGGCACGACGGGTCGGCCTTCTCGGGGCTGCTCTTCTTCTCGGCCATGGTGCACATGCCGTTCTGCACGGCGCGGAACAGGACCGGGTTGAGGTCCCCGTACTCTCCTGAGGCCACCTCGATAACTGCAGAGGAGGACAGGACCCCCGAGTGGTGCTGAGCCAGCCCTCCACGTCCCCTCTGCTCCACCACGACCCCCAGGGCAGAAGGTGGGAGCCCCCTCCCCGTGGTGCTGTGCCACCCGGCAGCCCAGCACCAGCGGGGGGACGCGGGCAAGCCCTGTCCCCTTGGGGTTTGGACCTCGCCACCCCAAAAACACGGCCCAGGCTGGGCGGGGGGGGGGGGGGCACTCACTGAAGTCGGCGGGGTTGTGGTACGTGGGGCAGTGGAGGCCGAGGCCCTTCAGGTAGGGGATGAGGTTGGTCACGAACGCCTTTGAAGATGCACTGGCCCTGGCTCAGGATGTACAGCTGCGCAGAAAAAAAGCAAATCTGGCAAGCACGGAGCAGCGGGGGCACCTCTCTGCTCCTCCCCACCCGTGGGACACCTTGGCCAGACCCCCACCAGATGCCACGCACCCCCAGGGTAAAAACTGCAGCCCCCCCCCCTCCCAGGGCTTCCCTCCCTGGCCAGAGGGGGCCCCCACAGCCCTGGGGGGGGGGGGGGGCCCGTGCCCCGTCCCAAACCTTGTCGAACATCTCGAAGAGCTTGGCGCTGGGCTGGTGGATGGTGCAGATGATGGTGCGGCCCACGCCCTGCGCCAGGGAGCGCATCAGGGACACCACCTGGAAGCAGGAGGCGCTGTCCAGGCCGCTGCGGCCACGAAGGGTGAGGCAGAGGAGAAAGAGAGAAGGGAGAGGTGAGAGGGGGAGAAGGACGTCCCAAAGACACCCCCCCCCCTCCTGCAGGGCACCCCTTTCTTTCAGGCCCATGGAGGAGAGCACCCCGCTGCAACCCCCCTGGGGGTCCCCACAGCCCCGCTCGGATCCTGAGGGGTCCCTGGCGTCCCCTGGTGGGGCCAAGCAGCGCTGGGAGCCCCGGTCCCTGTGGTCTCACCTGGTGGGCTCATCGAAGAACATGACCGGGGGGTTGTTCACCAGCTCCAGGGCGATGGCCAGGCGCTTGCGCTGCCCCCCCGAGAGCGAGATGGTGCGGGTGTAGGAGCACTCCAGCAGCCCCAGCGCCGTCAGGATCTCGTTGACCTGGGGGCACAGCCTCCTTCCCACCGCGGTGTCCCGGGGACCCTCGCCCTGTCCCCGCCACCTGGGGGTCCCTCAGCACCCCCCCGGTGCCCTCAGGGCGCTCCCTTCCCCACTTCCCCCATTCTGGGGCGAGACGAGAGGCCCCGAGCCCACCTCCCTCAGCGCTCACCAGCTCCTTCTTCACCTCCTGCTTCTCGCTCAGCTTCAGGTTAGCGGAGACCTGCGGGGGGAGGACGGGCAGGGCGAGACCACGTCAGGCCCAGGGGCATCCCGATCGATGTCGGGGGGCCACAGCTCACGGCGAGGAAGCGAAGGCGAGCAGGACTGGGTCCCCACGTCCTACTGCCAGCGTGGAGGCCCCCCGCAGCCCCCCCCGGCGCTCACCATCATGGCCTCCAGCACGGTGAGGTGCGGCAGCAGCATGTCGTCCTGCATGATGTAGCAGGACATCTTGCGGAAGGGGCTGCGCAGCTCCCGCGGCCGCCGTTCACCAGGATCTGCCCCTTCATGCCCGTCTCCCTGCGGGACGGAGGCGCCCGGGGACGGATGCAGCACAGGACCCCCGGCCCCAGCCCCGCTGCATCCCCTCAGCCTCACCTGTAGCCAGCCAGGATGTTCATCAGCGTGGACTTGCCGGCGCCCGAGGGCCCCATGATCCGATGAGCTCCCGCTGGCAGAACTTCCCTGACAGGCATTTGAGGAGAGTTTGTACCCTGGGGGGGAGAGAGCAGAGCGGGTCCAGCTTTTAGGATCAGTGCAAGGGGACTGCGAGAGCATCCCGGCACCGGGAGGACCCCAAGACCTCCACGTGCTGTGGAACAGCTGCTGTCACTTCTAGGGGGCTCTCTGCCCCCAGTTTTTTGCTGGTCCTTTCCAGCGCTTGAAAGAGACGTGCCCTAGACGATACCACAGACCAGGAAACCCCCGGGTCAGGGAGTGCAGCCTGCTGAGGAAGGCCACCAGGCTGTGACACGGTGACATGTTGTCCCATCCCGGAGGAGGGGGTGCCATGGGGCAGGCAGAGCCCCCAGGCCCGCCGGCTGCTGCCTTCATTGGCATTCACGCTGTGGCGCCCGGCAGCAGCCACCGCTACTCAGACCTGGAATTATCTCTGCTTTAGGCGGCTGATTAGCATTTTGTGGCAGCAGGAACGCGACAACGCGCCGGGCAGCAGGGAACGAGCACAGCCCCAGGCTCTAAGGAAATGCCCCTAAATGCAGCCCCAGCAGGGGAGCTGTGGTTTGTGGGGTGCCGGGGCTACGAGGAACCACGGACCAGGTCCGGGCACCTCTCCGTTGGAAAAAACACCCACCCCACGCCCCGTGGCTGCAGCTGGCTTTGGGTGACGCCAACACATCCATCCCTGCCCGCAGAGTGGGGCAAGCCTTGGGGCCAGCCTGGCGCACGGTCCTTACCCCACAATAAGGGGGGCAGCCCCTCTCCTGGAGCAGGGATCCGGCACCGCCAGCACCCCCCCCCCTCCCCCCGAGCCCCCAAACGCACCCCTGGGGTCCGGGCCGCCTGCACCCAGCAGCACCCCGGGGAGAGGCGCAGCGGGGCGCGGGCAGGGTGCCGTGCGCGACGGCAGCGGGGCGAGCGGAGCGGCCCCGGCGGCGCGCATGCTGCTCACGTCGGCGCCACTGCAGCTTGCGCAGCGGTTACTCGCGTTCATTGACTGCCAGTAACCTCCTGCTTCAGCACCCGGGGCCGGATCCCGGCCGACGGCACCGCGCTCCTCTGCGTGCTCCAGGGGAGAGGAGCATCCTCCCCTGCCGCCCCAGGACCCAGCACCCCTCGGCGCGCTCCTCGCGCCCCAGCCCCCACCGGTGTGCACCCCAGGACCGCGGGTGCTGCGCCCTGCTCTGCCCCAGGCACCCTCAGCACCTCGGTTCAGCCTCCATCTTGCGCTCCCCAGCATCCAAGAGGCAGAGCTGGCCCTGGGGCTGGGTCCCGCTGCCGGGCACTGCCTCAGTTTCCCTACCTGCAAACCCTCGGGGCTGAGCGGGGGCGTCCTGGGGTGCGCAGACCAAGGGTGCAAGGTCCCTGCCTTCCTTCACCTTCCCCAGATCAGCTCCCCCCTGTCTCACGGGCTGCCTGATGGCATCCCATTAAGTGAGAGAGCTAATTAAAGCAGACTACCACCCACCAGCTGCCATCCGCCTCCCCTCTCCCCTCCTGAGCTCTCGGTCGGAGTCACGCACGGGGACAGGGAGCACGGCCCCGGCTGCACAGGGGGCTGCCGGAGAGGACCCCCCCCCCCGCACACCGCGCACCCCCTCGCCACACCGGGGCACCCCTCGGGTCTCCCGCAGTTGGCACAGCAGCCACCACACCCTGAACCGCTGCGCTGGGGAGACTCAGCCATCCTGGCTGCCCCCCTGCCGGGGAAAGTGCCCCGTGTGCCCCATACGGCCCCCAGGATGGGGTCTGGTTTTGGGCCAGGCAGCCACAGGGGACAGCAGGGCGAGCGGCTCCAGCATCTCCCCACTGCTGAGCACAACCTCCCGCAGAGCTGAGGCGCTCCTTTTGGGCAAAAAAAGGGACGGATCCAGCCAAGACGACGATGCCGGGGACCTGGGAGAGGTCAGGCAGCGGGGCAGAGGTGTGACAGCCCCGGGTCCCCCTGCCCGGCCCGCGGCCCCTACCTCTCTTCCTCCACCAGGAGCCTCGCGCACGGAGTAGGACAGGTCGATGAACTCGATGTTGACGGGCCGAGCGCTTCGGGAGGTGGGAGAACCTCTGGGCCTCCGTGATTTGTGGTGGTTCTCCACCTTCTTCAGGTGGGTGGTGAGCAGCGGGGCATCCGGGGGGCTGGCGTGGCACACCGTGTCCTCCAGGGCGATGGAGACGCAGGCGGGATCCATGCCCTTCTCTGCCATCGTGGCGCTCTGGGGGAGACGCGCGGGGCGGACGGGATCGCCGTGGGCCCCTTTTTTTGGGACCAGGGACCCGTTTCGCCTCCCCGTCTTTTACCAGCACAGCCCCAGACACCAGGCCAGCACCAAACCGGCGTCACCACGGTGTCACCGGCTCCATCCCCGCTCGGCTCCGGGGCTCTGCGGGTGCTCCTGGCCCTCTCTGCAGCATCGCGGGCCGGGATGCCGGGTCCCCCTGCCCGAGCGGGCTGCGCTCAGCACCCTCCCACCCACGGGGGCTGGGACCCCGAGGCTTTGCTAACCTGCGTTTTGCTGAGCCGCAGGCGGCTCCCGGCCGCAGCTGCAGTGCACGCACGCAGCCCCTGAAAGGCGAGGACGGCCTCGCGAGGAGCTGCGCCGAGATCTCCCCGCTGCAGGCAGATCCCTGCAGGGCTTGGGGGGGGGGGGGGGGGGGGTGAGAAAAAAATAAAAAAATAAAAAAATAAAAAAATACCAGCCCCAGCCCAGCCCGGGGGAGAAAAGGTGGGTGCGAGGGCTGCAGGATCCCCCCGCCCACCCCCTGCAGCCTCAAGCTTTGCGCCCCCCGTGCTTGGGGGGGGGTCCATGCCGGGGGTCTCAGGGATGTGGGGGGCACGGAGCGCCCTCGGGCTCACCTTGCCTCCTCCTCCCGCAGCCAGCAGCGCCTCCTCAATCCCCCAAATCCCCTCTGGGAAGCTCCGCGCAGGCACAAGGCGGGGGGGGGGTGGGGGGGGCTGGGGGCGGCAGCTCGGCCCAGGACCTTCCTCCTCCCTCCCGGCCCCTTCCCTCCCGGTAGCCCCGAGCCTTTGGGGACCCCCCCGAGCCTTTGGGGACCCCCCCCCCCCTGGGGTCTCACCTGCCGGGCTGGGGGCTCCGTTCCCAGCGCAGCTCCCGGGGGCTCCGCCGCTCCCCGCTGCCGCCCCGCCGCCGCGCCGCCTCTCCCTCCCTCCCCTGCGGACAAAGGGGCGCTGCCCGGAGCCCGGGGGGGGGCTGCGGGGGAGGGGGGGGCGCTGCCGGTGCTCAGCACCCGGCCCCGGGCCGAGCCCTGCCCCTGCGGGTCCCCAGCCGGGGTCCCCTCCCCATCCCTCCGCGGGGCTGCGATGCGCACGGATGACAGGGGCGGGGAGGCGGCGGGGCGGGGCGGGGCGGGGTCGGGGGGGGGGGACAGGGAGGGTCGGGGCAGCGCCACCCGTGGCCGCGTCACCTGTGCCCGCGTCCTCCCGTGGCCGTGTCACCCCGTCCGTGGCCGTGCCGCAGCCCCCCGGCCCCGCCGAGCCCCCCGCCGCCGCTGCCTGCCGCGATGGGCGGCCGGGGGGAGGGGGGGGGGGGCGAAAAAAAAAAAAAAAAACCCTCTTAAAGGCACCGGCCCCGCTTCCTCCCTTCCTCCCTCTCTTCCCGCACGCCCCAAAGGCCCCAGCATCCTTCCCCCAGCTCGCCGAGCCCGCAGTTTGCCAGCCCCCCCCCCCCCCCCCCCGGTGCACCCCCGGGTCACCCCCCCGACCCCCCACAGCTGCCCACTCACCCCAAAATCCACGCCCAGAACCCCAGGGGGACAGCGAGGCAGAGCGCTGCTTAGGAAGCTCGCAGCATTCCACCAAGGGCCAGGGCTGCCGGGGGCACAGCTGGCCCCCCCCCCCCAAATTGCGTGGTTCCCCCCCCCCCCCACACCGTTTCCCCACGCCCCCCCCCCCCCCCCCCCCCCCCCCGCCCCCCGAACACCACAATATCAGGGCTTGGCCCCCTGCACGCGCCCCCCCCCCCCCCCACACCGTCCCCACGCCCCCAGAGCCTCACCTGGCCCCCCCCCCAGCACCTCGCCACCCACCGCGGCGCCGAAACGTGAGAGACGTATGGAAGCGGGTTGGCACTAACGAGGGGTTAACTAAAAATGAAAAAAAACCAAAAAGATCCGCTGAGCTGAGGAAAGCCTTCCCCCCCCCCCCCCCCCCCCCCCCCCCCCCCCAGAGTCCATTTTAGCCGGAGGCAGCTGGGACAGAGCTTGGGGGGCAGCGAGCGGAGAGAGCAGGGTGTCTCCAAGAGGCGGCAGTCCCGGAGCCGGCTCCTACCGGGGGGCTTCTGCCCTTTCCTCGCGGAGACGAGGGCTCCCTGCGCTCGCTCCCCTTTCAGCACGCTGAGCACCGTCCCCAGGGCGCTCGCAGGTCCTCCAGGACAGGACCCGTGGCAGAGGGAGCCTGTCCTGGCCCCGGGGGCGTACGGCCAGGACACGTCCCGTCCCTCCGGGGACAGAGCAGGCAGCAGCAGCAGGATCTCCTCGCACAGCTGGAAAACCCTGCGCCAGCGCTGCTAATGGCTTTTTAGCTGTCCGTGGTGGTGGTGGTGGTGCTGGGCCTCCTGCCCCCCCCCTGGCAATCCCATCGCACGTCCCTGCTTCTTCCCCGGGGAATTAAGATACCCGCCCTTCCTCGCTGCTTCAGAGGGAGCGCGCGGCCGTTCCCGGGGGTGCACGCAGGGAGCATCGCCCCGGTGGGGCGCAAGGGGAGAAAGAAGGGGCTCAGGGAAGGGAGCCCGGCCAGAACCCCAGGAGGAGAGATGGCCACCCACGGTGGCTGCAAGTCCCAAACCTCTCCTCTCCTCCCAGGTAAAGCCTCGGGGTGGGGACCGAGCTTACGGAGAGAGCCCAGTGACGGAGACGCGCGGCCAAGGGAACAGCAGACACCAGGCGCGGCAGCCTCAGCCCTGCCCGGAGGAAGGGGTCCGGAGAGCAAGGAGCAGCGGGTCCTGAGCCGCTCAGCAGCCCCAGCCTCAGGACCCACCCCCCTCCCCAAAACCAGCGCCAGACCCTTACTGCGGGCGGCGGCCGCTACCGGGACTCCCCGCAGGGGACGTGGCAGTCGCACTCGCAGAGGTCGCAGCGCAGGAACCAGCGCGCCCAGCCCGAGCGCTTGGGACGCAGGAGGAGATCTTGACGCAGCCACGAGCGAGGGGGGGTCCCAGGTGGCTCAGGGTGCTGCAGGACGAGGCAGCACCTCCCGGCGACGTCCCGCTCGCTGATCTCAATCCGGCCTCGCAGGCAGATCCCTGCGCGAGGGCAGGACCAGAGCAACATCCCTCGGGTGCCCGCCAACCCCTTTTTGCCCCCGCGGCGGGTTGGGGATGAGCGAGACCCCCCCCGCGGTACTCACGGAGGCAGGTGGGCTTGGGCGTCCAGCGGCCGTCGGACTGGCAGGCGCTGGCCGGGTCCCCCAGCAGCAGGAACCCGGGCCGGCAGCTGTAGCGCACCACCGAGCACCCACCAGTCGTTGCCGTACACCACCGAGTGAAGTCGGCCTCGGGCCGCCCGCAGTTCACTGGGGACGGGGAGGGTTCCCGCGGGTGGGGTCCGGGCTGCCGGAGGGGCTCGGCCCCCACGCGCGGCCCCGCTCCCGCCCCGCGCTGCTGTACCTCGGCAGAAGGACTTGTAGCCCAGCCAGCAGCAGCTGCCGGTCCCGCACCGGCTACTCTTCAGCCTCCTTGTGCTTCCCCTTGCAGCCCCCCAGGCAGATGGGCGCTGTGCCGGACCAGTAGGTGTCCTGGTCTGCTGGCAGCGCGGGGAGAAGGGCAGAGCAGGGCTGGGGGGGGGCTGAGGAACCACCCTGCCCGCCAGCTCCCCAGCCCTCAGAGACCTGCAGGTGGGAGGCGTGAGCCCTAAAGGCTCCTCTCAGCCACCCGGGAGCACCCACTCGCCCCAACGCTCCTTCCTGCCAGCTCTCCCTTCCCCAGTGCCAAATTTCAGCCCGGGGGCCACGGCGGGGGTCTCGCTCCTTGCCGGTGCCAGCAGCCCCGGGCCACCCCCGAGGCCCCACTGTTATCCCGAACACCCCCTCGTTACCTCCTGGGTACTCGCAGGAGCCCAGCGTGGCCAGCACGGCGAGGAAGAGGAGCCCCAGTCCCATAGCGGTCCCTGCCCTCCTCCCCTCGCCCCCCGAGCACGGCCCAGGGGAAAGCGAGCTTGGTTTCCACACACGGGGCGGGATGCTGGGGCGTGGGGGCAGGGAGCAGAGCTCCGTGGGACGCCAATCCTCTCCCCCGGCAGATAATCCCCGGCAGATTACCCCCCCCGGGCCCGGGGTTTAAAGGGACAACTCGGCCACCGCAGCCCCGAGGCCGCTCGGGCAGCGCAGGGATGCCGCAGCCCGGGAAGCGGAGGCGCGGCCGCGGCTTTGGCGGCAGAGCCCCGAGGCCCGCGGGGTGGAAGGAGAGCCAAGGAGCAGCGCTGCGAATGCAAACCTGGCGGGAGGCCCTGGCTCCTGGAGGTATCCTCGCAGCTCTGCCAAGCACCAGCGAGAAGACGCCGGGCGGGGAGGGCTGGGCAAGACCCGGGCACGCTGCGCGCCTGCAGCCCGCGGACGCTCTCCCCAGGGCGAGCATCCTCCAGCAGCGCGCCGTCGGAGCCGCTGGGAACCGGGGGCGCCCCCCACCCTCGGATCCAGCCCCAGGAAACCTTCCCCAGGCAGCCCAGGACGCGCAGCTCTCCCCGCTCCATCCCCGCTCCGTGCCCAGGCCCCGTGCAGCGGCTGCGGAGCTCGCGGCCCCGCGGGCAGGGCACAGCCGAGGGGCTGCTCGCGTCGCCCCGGCCCAAGGGCGCAGGCCGGGATCACGCCCGCAGAGCTCGGAACCAGAAAGCGAGCAGAGGGCCAGGGGCTTAGCCCGCTTCCCTCCGTTACCCTGGGGTTCCGGCAGCCTGGCCTCAACTCTGCTCGAGAAAGGAAGAGGGAAAAGTCGGCGTCGGCCCCACCAGCCGGGGCACCTCCCCGCCAGGGAGCCCAGCTTCGCCCCGTCCTCATCCGAACCGCTCGCCGAAACGCATCTGGCTCTGCCGCCGGGCCCAGGCTACTCTCCAGATTCAGACGACGACCTCGCAGGCAGCTTGACAGTCACACCCTGAAGGAGGCGGCAAAAACCCAACCCGCACCAGGAGAGCCCAAGCCAAACCCGGCCTCCCCGTGCCGCTTGCGGGGACCTGGGGCACCGCACGCTCCAAGAGGCAGGGGCCGGCGGCCCCAAGCAGCGGCACAAAAAGATGCCGAGAGGTCCCGGCAGCTCCGCGGCGGAGCCGCAGCCCCCGGGCGGCCCGGTCTCACCTCACAGCACGACGCGCTGCGGCGGGCGGGGACGGGGCTGAAGCAGGCACCCGGACGCCGGCCGGCCTGGCACGCTGACGTTTATTCGTCTCTCCAAAGCACGCCGCCCAACCGGGAGCCCAAACCCCAACGTGGGGAGGAAACCCAGGGGAGAAGAGAAGCACGAAGAAGGCTCCAAGCCCCCAGTGCTGCGGGGGAGCAGAAGCCTCTGAGGGAGAGCACCTGCAGCCCTCTCCTCCCCCCGGCCCCGAGACCGCTGCAGCGTAACGGGATCAGCAGCGCATGAGGACGTGCGGGGAAGCGGTGAGGAGGGCAGACGCGGAGCACGCCGCCCCCCCGAGCACAAGGTAGGGGGAAAAGAGGTCTGCAGAGGGCCTCGCGCCTCCCCGGGTAAGAGATTCTGCCGCACGGCACCTGCGTGGGGAGAACCCGGCTGAGGACCGGGCTCGGCACGGCACCAGCGAGCGAACGTGGGTCAGGCTGAGACCAAACCCGGAGCTGTGGGAGGTCCCCAGTCCCCGAAACGAAGAGCGAGCTCTTTCCAGCTCGTTTTTGTGACCCGCAGCCAGGGGAGGCCGGTCCCTCTCCCCCGCCACGCCCCCCGGGTGGGTAGGAAGCCAGCCAGCGGCGCGTGGGAGAAGACACCTCGGACCTTCCTCCCCCCGGGCACTTCCCAACTCCCCCCGAACCCCAGCGGAGGCCCGGGACTTCCAGACGCAGCGAGGCAGGCGAGCTGCTCACACGATCTGGATGCCCAGCTCCTCGGCCGTCTTCTGCAGGCGGTCCATGACGTTCTCCTCCAGCAGCTCCACGGGCAGCCCGCCGGGCTCCGCCAGCCGCTCCTCGGCGGCCGTGGCGGCCGCGACATAATACACCGTCTCGCTCTCCCCGTGCTCGTTGGTCCGGCTCACCACGCGGACGACGGGGCTGGCCGGGGTGCCGGGCTCCCGCTCCGGGGCCGGAGGAGCTCCTGGGAAGGCGCCGGGCCGCGCCGCCTCGGGGCTGGCAGCAGCGCAAGCCGAGGCGTGCAGTGGGGCCGCCCGCTGCTCACACGCGCGGTTCTCCGCCGGGGAAGGCTCCGCGGGGGCCTCCAGGATGATGCCCTGCAGGTTGCCCTCGCCTTCGGACAGCACCACGCAGTCGGGGGAGCCGGCCAGCGCCTCGCCCCGCTTCTCCCTGTCCTTCAGCAGCTGCTCCGTCAGCTCCACGCTCTCGTAGCGCACCAGCTGCAGCCTCATGTAGCCGTCCTCGTGTTCCTTGTACCTGAGCGCAGACAGGGAGGGGGCGGGGGGGTGACGAGCTGGCCACGCTGCAGGCCCCCCCCTCCCCCCCCAGGAGAAGGGCAGCAGCCAAGGAAGGAGAATCGCATTTCGGGCTCCAAAGCCCGGTGCTACAAGGGCTGTAGCAGCCAGGAGGTGGATTTGTCTCTAGGGTGGGCCGCCCGGCCCCGCGGAGCTCAGAGGAGTCCCACGAGGCGCAGCTGTGGTGGCGCCACGCTGCCCACGCTCACCTGCGGCCCGCTGCTCCGTCCCTCCGCCAGACCCCACCGAAAACCTGCCGCCCCGCGCCTCCCAACCACCGCGGGGACGGGGCTGGAGCGCGCTACAGGCAGGTACCAGCACCCGGTCCCCGTCGGGTCACTTTGCTGGGCCCCAGGACGCCGCCCGGCTGCCTCCCGCACTAGAGGGGAGCTAAAAGGGGTGCGGTACCTGAAGCGGGGATGCCCCGAGGGCCACTTGAACTGGTGTTTCTTCCTGAGGTGGACGGTGAGGTTGTTCCCACGCGTGAAGCACTTGTCGCAGACGTGACACTTGTAGCGGGGCTCCGAGTCACCCTGGAGGGCAGAGAGAGGGACGTAACCGCCCCGCGAGCCCGAGCAGCAGTAAAGACCCCGCGAGCGAGCAGGGAGGGAGGAATCGGGTTCTCTGACGCTGACGCGAGGCGGCACTGCAGCTAGAAAGAAACGCGGCCTGCCCTCACGCTCCTGCAGCCTGGGGCTGCGTGGGAATTTAGTGGGGTTTTTTTTTGTTTGTTTGTTTCGTTCTGTGTTCTTTTTTTTTTTTTTGTCTCGTGCTTCTGGAGAGCGCGGCCCTACCTCGTGGACCTTGCGGTAGTGCAGCTTGATGGAGCAGAGGGAGCGCGCGGTGAAGCTGCACGCCTCGAACTCGCAGCGGTAGGCTGGCTCCTTGCTGTGCGTGTCCAGGTGTTTCCTCAGGTCGATGAGATTCTTGCAGCTGAAAGGAAACGATCGAAGGGAGCAGGCTGAGTACCGCGCGGGGCAGAGTCGTGCCTCTGGGTGCTTTTGTGGCGCCGGGCCGGGGGGACGGCAAAGCCCCGGCCCCCACCTGTAGTCGCAGTAGTCACACTTGAACGGCCGCTCCTCGCTGTGCCGAAAACGGATGTGATTGCGCAGGGAGGAGGGCAGCGGGCAGGTCATGTCGCACAGCGGGCACTTGTAATGGTTCACTGCGGGGAGAGACGGGGGGGGAAACGTCAGCGCGGGGCAGGGGAGGGCAGGCGGCGCTTCGGAACGCTCGGCTGGGAGAAGGAGCCTTTTCTCACCGTGGTTCCTCATGTGGTCGCGGAGCAGCCTCTCTGTGGCGAACCTCTTGGAGCAGTGAGAGCACTGAAACCTCTGCTCTGCAGCGTCAGGGCCGGGGAGGAAACGGAGGGGGCGGTGAGAAACGAGATCAAAGCGCAGGGAGCAGCACCAAGAGCGGCACGTGAGACAGAGAGGTCGTTACAGCCGAGCTGGGAACCCTCCTCTCCAGCGAGGAACAGCAGCCGCAAAGCCAACCCAACAACCAAACAAACCAAACACGTGCGAGGACCGGGCCGCCTTCCTTTTGCGCAGCCTCTGGTCAGCCTCCAGCCCTCCTGCCTCTGCCACACGACGCTTCCCAGGCTCTTCAGCGTCTTAGCTCCCAGCCCACGGCCAAGCCGGGCTGTTTCAAAGCTCCCCACGCCCGACCCTTTTGCTCCCGGGGGCCCAGGCAGCCCCAGCAACCCACCCGCCCGCCCAGGGGACTGCTCCCCGCCCGCAGCAGCTTACGGTCCAGCGCCGTCTGACGGCGGATGTGGTCGAAGAACTTGGTGTTGTTGGCGAACATCCCGCCGCAGGTGGGGCACGCCACCACCTTCTCCTGCGTGTGGCTGCGCAGGTGCTCCCGCAGCTTGCAGCGCCCTTTGAAAGAGCAGTCGCAGTCTGCACAGAGAGGAGAGAACGCCGTGAGGGTCCTCCACAGCAGGGCTCAGCGGGGTAAGCGTCCACGGCCTGGCTGAGCGGCAGGCTCCTTGGAAGACGCGGCGGGATGAGAGCGCTGGCGTACAACTGCCGCGGGCCCCCTGGCACCACAAACATTTAAGGCAATTGCACGCAGACAGAAGCGAGAAATTATTTTAAAAATCTAACTGGAACCTTTACTCTTACGTAGCAATTAGCCTGAAGTGAAAAGTTCAATATCAAACACCCTAATAAATCCCCTGAAGGAAACCTTACACGGGCATCACTAGGATTATACAGACGCTCTTTAAGTCCCACAGCTCTCTGAAACCCTGAAAGGCACACAGAGCCCTCCTGCACAACCCCTGCAGCCCAGCCCCACGCCAAGCTCCCCGGAGGCGCCCTGCACGCCCCCGATACCCTTCCAGCCGCAGAGCACCACGTGGTTCTCCTTCCCGGCTGCCTTGTACTCCGAGCAGAAGCTGTGGTCCTCCACGTGCCGATAGAACCACTCGGGATTATCGAACGACCTCTGTTGGGGAGGAGGGACGGGCAGAAGAGGGTGAGACGATCACGTTGGCCTCAGCCTGCACGCAGCAGGCACTCTTGCACGGGTACGCGCGGAACCGAGAGGCAGGGGAACGGCAGCTCTCCTTCCCTGGGCCGCTGCGCGGTGCCCTCACCTCGCAGTACTCCCACAGGCAGAGGAAGTTCTCCTGGATC